>NC_056437.1:55353243-55370743 GCF_018296145.1 Oncorhynchus tshawytscha | reverse complement strand
GCCTGGGTAGGGAGCCAGTGTGCAGGGCTGCTGATGTGGCCCTGGTGGTGGTGTAATGCCACAGTCAGTTCTCAGGTGTTACTGAGAATCAGTAGCGGTGCGTGGGTAAAATTACTGGGGAAGCCATCCTCCCCCCTAAATTTCATTCACGGGCAACGTTAGCTAGTTAACATGATCTAGTTACATCTAGCTACGTATTGAACTTCCATCCTCTCAGGCCAGGGGCACAATGTATGAATTAATGGTTGGATCAGAATCGCCATTATAATCATTGGCCAGTACGGAGCATTAAGTAAAACCACAAGTCCAAATCCCTATCCCCATCCATGGCTAATTTAGGGAAGGGACAATTTTAGCTAGCTGGCTAGTCACTGGAGGACGACACCAAAACTAAATGCAACAATTCCAATTTTTCTGTCAATGACAAATGCTCTGAATGGGATTTGACAGGAGTGACGCCAAATCCAAGCTGGCTTCCCTTGACACCTTTCACAGATGAGCTCGCTCAGTTTATCTCAACGCTGATTGGCAAATTGGTTATAGTTTTTTTGTCAAGGTAGACCAGATGCTCGCTGGCTTCCCTCGCCTTCCCTTGACAATGTCCTATTCATTTGGACCAGACAGCATCAGATAGATGGCCTACACATAGAGAGACAGAGGGGTGCAGTTTCGCTCAGATGCTTCCACCTGTGAGATACATTTTTGCCTCTTGTGAATTGAAGGAAAATTATGAAACACAGAGAGACGAAAGATAAATTATTATTATTATATATTTTTTTACATTGAACTATTTTTTGGGGGGAAGCCTGGCTTCCCTTGGTATCCATGAATATACACCACTGCTGAGTATAGAGCATCAGAACAGGGGCCTGAAGCCAGCTACCTCTCTCTCTCTCTCTTTTCGTTCCCTCACTTTTCTGGAGGAAGGAATGCCCTAAGGGGTTGTGGGTAACTATGATTGACTAACTAAACATTTGGTTGGATTAAAACTGCCAGTCTTCCCTCGATTTCTCTCTCTCTCTCTTCCCCTATCTTTCTCTCTCTGTGCCAGTCTTCTCTCCTTCTACCCCTATGCCGAGTACAGGGCCCATGCCTCCTGTGGTTCGATGCAGATTGGTCTAACTAACAGATGCAAACTTTTTGTCTAGCCTCAATGTAAAAGTATAGTTTCGTTGTGGTGTGTAAACCTACAGCACTATAAAGGATTTAGTCTGACATATTATTCACTAGTTTTATGTTGAAACTCCACCGCCCGCCTGTCCACCACCTATTTGGCATGTAGACAAATAACGTCGAAGCGCGTCTATTGGCAGTGACATTGACAGCTAATTGGGAACAGTTGTGAAGTATTATTCAAATGACACAGTTCATCACGCTTTGTCAACCTTCTTTTACGAACGCAAGCAGGCGTCTTCATAATGCCCTGGACTTGGCACTCACACGGGGCCAGGGTTCCAGTCTAGAAGCACGCGCTCCACTGTTATCGGCTCTGTAAAGCAGATGACAGCAGCCACGAAAACGGTGCACGCAAACGTGACCAGATTACATTGGAAACAACGGTCTGACATCTTGGACGTTGTCTCCAGTTCACATATACCTCCAGTGGGCACTCAGTCACTCATCTAGCTACCCAGCATGAACCGCACTAGTGAGTGAACAGAGCACTCCATGTCCCTCAAATGGCTCTAATGTGTGTCTTGATGCAACGGGCCACCACGTTAGTCATGGAACATACTGACTTTGACTGTTTGTATAATATAGCTGCTGGCTCTCATTCCCTCCTGCAGTGCTCGGTAGGCTGGCAGGCTGGCTGGCTGAGAGAAGAGGAGGGGGCAGTGTGAACCTGCTGTTGACTCAACGTATGGCTGTGTTGAATGGAGCGTGTTGAGCTAGGTATCACGTTAGTACTCAGCTGGACCCAGCAGAGAGAGCCAAAAGCATCTGTGAGTGAGGAGGAGGGAGGAGGGGTGAAAGGACAGGGAGGGAAACATGCCAGCCGTGCATCACTTCATTATTAATAGCGGCGTCCAAATAAAAATGCAAACCTTGTCTGATTTAATGGATGGCTGCGTCCACGCTGCCCGACCACACCACATCCCAGGGAGCCGCGGGCGCTGGAGGAGTGGGTGCCGCCACGCTGCTACACTGAACACTCCACACAAGGCCTGGTTTCACTTCCTGGGGTGTGTGGGTGTGTGTTAGGGTGGGCATGAATTTCACCCTCCGTACACAGGCAGAGGGATGAGAGGTGTTTTTTGTTGTCTCAGCACCGTGCGGCGCATCTGAGCCTGGTAAAGGGCCTGTTAAAAAGCACCTGAAGGCTGCTGTCACTGTGTTCTTTCTCCAGTTGCAACACAAGTGTGGCCAATTTAGTCTGTTAGTACTGTCATTTTCTAAATTCTTTGGACCAAGAGGCAGATGATGGAAGAGTTGACAGAACAAGCCAGGAACGACAACAATATGAATCACTTCTGTTATTACACATCCCAGCGATGTACACAAATCTCACTGGAAGCGACACCTCTAGACAGTTGTATTTTCAGTGGGTGGGTAGCTGGGATTCCTGAGGTGGGATGGATGTTAGTGTATTTCAGGCCTCCAGCCAGCCTGTAAAATGTTCAGAGGCTTTAACAGTCTCTTACCGTGTTGAATGATTCATTTCTCCTCTCCTCTCCTGCCGTTCAGGTTCACAGCAGAGGCCCTCTAAGGGCAACGAGGGTGTGTGTGTGTGTGTGTGTGTGTGTGTGTGTGGGACTGGGGGGTGGCTTGAGGGCTTGCGGTTGGGGGTAAGGCACTGGGACCTGGGGAGGCAATGCTCTCTAAGACATCTCTCACTAAAGATGTGCTTGTGGCTACACAAAAACATCTCCATTCTATGTATGCTACTCATTCTTAGCCTCCCTCCAGCTTATTTCAAATCACATTTTATTTTCAATGAATTATGCCTTGATATTTGAACATATGGATTTCGGCATCTGTGTATTTATTGAGTGTTAATTTGACCTGTACGCTCTTAGAAAAAAAGTTGCTCTCTAGAACCTGAAAGGGTTCTTTGGCTGTCCCCATAGGAGAACCCTTTGAAGAACACTTTTTGGTTCCAGGTAGTACTCTTTTGGTTCCAGGTAGAACTCTTTTATGTTCCATGTAGAACCCTCTGTGTAAAGGGTTCTACATGGAACACAAAAGAGTTCTACCTGGAACCAAAAAGGGGTTCCAGGCCCCGCCTGCCTAGCGGCCTCCCTCCCAGACTGCTGTGGGCTGTGTTATGGTCTGTATGGCTCTAATGTTCACAACACTCATTTCCTACGGCAGCTAGGCAGCTCTTTAACAGGTCTGGCTGTTGGACAGCCAGCTGCTGTGTAACAGGGCCTAGAGCTAGCCTCTCTCTCTCTCTCTCGCTCTCTCTCTCTCTCTCTCTCTCGCTCTCTCTCGCTCTCTCTTGCTCTCTCTCTCTCTCTCTCTCTCTTTCTTTCTTTCTCTTTCGCCCCTGGTTCTCTCTCCCCCTTCTCTCCCAGCTCGACAGCAGCTCTCTCTGTGATGACAGGCTATAAAGAGAGCACCCAGCCAGCTAGCTAGGGAGAGAACAACCCAAGAAACACTCTTTCATTTCCCTTCTGTTTATATGCCTTTTGTTTTGCTCTGGGTTTCTGGCTAGGGGAGTTGCAGCAATACCACGGGAGCCACAGTGACCCAAATGACTAGAGCCACCCAATCCTGGGTTTGGTAGTCTGACTGTTTGGGAGGTATTTCTGGAGATATAGGCAGGGATAAGGACAGCCTGTGGCTGGGTGTCTCTGTCAATATCATGATAGCATGCCCTCCAGGGCCCAATGTCAGGATAGCCTGTCCTCCAGGGCCCAATGTCAGGATAGCCTGTCCTTCTGAACCCAATGTCAGGATAGCCTGTCTTCCAGGGCCCAATGTCAGGATAGCCTCTACAATGCCAGGGCCTTTCCAGGGCCTCTACAGGTCAATAAGAGGAAGAAAGCCCTGCGTGGTCCCTTGCTCCATGTCCCTGGATTCTGCTAACCTGGCGCTAAGTATTTATGTACAAATGATCTGCCAGTGTTGTTATACAGATGTAACTATACTCACCCACGGGGCAAATCAACTGAAAAGAGAGTCACCACAATCAACTGAAGGGCGAGTCACCACCTTTTCAACAGTCCTACAGTCTCCTTACCTCTCTCACATTAAACGGCAGAGTCAGAGGTACAGAAGTAGGATTTCAGAAGACCCTGTTTGTGGTCCTATAATTTGGTGGCGACATCATGGTTGGGATTGATGTCATCTTTGTGAGGTTGGCTGTGTCTGTGTGTGTGGAGGGAGGGAGCAGCTGGGAGTTCCTGTTGGACAGATCTGAAGGGGGACGGGGATGGGGACGGGGTATACGGGGGACATGGAGAACAGTAACAGAACAGGCGGTAAAGGCCTCAGAGGGGCTTGGGCCACTTCCCGTGCACCCCTCCCCCCTTCCCCCCAACGCTCCAGGAAGAGAGCGCCAGCGTCCCGCCGAGAGGGGTATTGTTATCCGCCCTCCAACCTGCCTGGCCGGCCTGATCGATGGCCCCACACACCGTCTGTGTCGCCCCCGGCAACACACAGCAGACGCCCAAACAACAACAAACAAGGTCCTGCGCTGCTTCATGCACGCCTGCTTATAGAGGGCACAGAAAAACATAAGAACAACACACACAAATACACAATGCTACAGCAGCAGCCATACAACCACAACAACCAAAGCTAGCAGAGCCTATGCTACACAAAGCTAGCAGAGCCTATGCTACACAAAGCTAGCAGAGACAACGCTACACAAAGCAAGCAGAGCCTACGCTACGAAAAGCTAGCAGAGGCTACGCTACACAAAGCTAGTAGAGCCTACAGTACATAAAGCTAGCAGAGCCTACGCTACACAAAGCTAGCAGAGACAACGCTACACAAAGCAAGCAGAGCCTACGCTACACAAAGCTAGTAGAGCCTACGCTACACAAAGCTAGCAGAGCCTACGCTACACAAAGCTAGCAGAGACAACGCTACACAAAGCAAGCAGAGCCTACGCTACAAAAAGCTAGCAAATCAAATCAAATCGAATCAAATTTTATTTGTCACATACACATGGTGAGCATATGTTAATGCGAGTGTAGCGAAATGCTTGTGCTTCTAGTTCCGACAATGCAGTAATAACCAACAAGTAATCTAGCTAACAATTTCAAAACTACTACCTTATAGACTCAAGTGTAAGGGGATAAAGAATATGTACATAAAGATATATGAGTGAGTGATGGTACAGAGCGGCATAGGCAAGATACAGTAGATGGTACTGAGTGCAGTATATACATATGAGATGAGTATGTAAACAAAGTGGCATAGTTAAAGTGGCTAGTGATACATGTATTACATAAAGATGCAGTAGATGATATAGAGTACAGTATATACATATACATATGAGATGAATAATGTAGGGTATGTAAACATTATATTAGGTAGCATTGTTTAAAGTGGCTAGTGATATATTTTACATCATTTCCCATCAATTCCCATTATTAAAGTGGCTGGAGTTGAGTCAGTGTGTTGGCAGCAGCCACTCAATGTTAGTGGTGGCTGTTTAACAGTCTTATGGCCTTGAGATAGAAGCTGTTTTTCAGTCTCTCGGTCCCAGCTTTGATGCACCTGTACTGACCTCGCCTTCTGGATGATAGCGGGGTGAACAGGCAGTGGCTCGGGTGGTTGCTGTCCTTGATGATCTTTATGGCCTTCCTGTGACATCGGGTGGTGTAGGTGTCCTGGAGGGCAGGTAGTTTGCCCCCGGTGATGCGTTGTGCAGACCTCACTACCCTCTGGAGAGCCTTACGGTTGTGGGCGGAGCAGTTGCCGTACCAGGCGGTGATACAGCCCGACAGGATGCTCTCGATTGTGCATCTATAGAAGTTTGTGAGTGCTTTTGGTGACAAGCCAAATTTCTTCAGCCTCCTGAGGTTGAAGAGGCGCTGCTGCGCCTTCTTCACGATGCTGTCTGTGTGGGTGGACCAATTCAGTTTGTCTGTGATGTGTACGCCGAGGAACTTAAAACTTACTACCCTCTCCACTACTGTTCCATCAATGTGGATAGGGGGGTGTTCCCTCTGCTGTTTCCTGAAGTCCACAATCATCTCCTTAGTTTTGTTGACGTTGAGTGTGAGGTTATTTTCCTGACACTACACTCCGAGGGCCCTCACCTCCTCCCTGTAGACCGTCTAGTCGTTGTTGGTAATCAAGCCTACCACTGTTGTGTCGTCCGCAAACTTGATGATTGAGTTGGAGGCGTGCGTGGCCACACAGTTGTGGGTGAACAGGGAGTACAGGAGAGGGCTCAGAACGCACTCTTGTGGGGCCCCAGTGTTGAGGATCAGCGGGGTGGAAATGTTGTTGCCTACCCTCACCACATGGGGGCGGCCCGTCAGGAAGTCCAGTACCCAGTGCCACAAGGCGGGGTCGAGAGCGTAGCAGAGGCTACGCTACACAAAGCTAGTATAGCCTACTGTGCATAAAGCTAGCAGAGCCTACGCTACACAAAGCTAGTAGATCCTACGGTACACAAAGCTAGCAGAGTCTATGTTACACAAAGCTAGCCGAGACAACGCTACAAAAAGCTTGCAGAGGCTACGCTACACAAAGCTAGCAGAGCCTACGCTACAAAAAGCTAGCAGAGGCTACGCTACACAAAGCTAGTAAAGCCTACGCTACACAAAGCTAGTAAAGCCTACGGTACACAAAGCTAGCAGAGCCTACACTACACAAAGCTAGCAGAGCCTATGTTACACAAAGCTAGCAGAGACAATGCTACACAAAGCAAGCAGAGCCTGCGCTACAAAAAGCTAGCAGAGCCTACGGTACATAAAGCTAGCAGAGCCTACGCTACACAAAGCTAGTAAAGCCTACGGTACACAAAGCTAGCAGAGCCTACACTACACAAAGCTAGCAGAGCCTATGGTACACAAAGCAAATCAGGGCATGGCCCTTGAAAAATGCAATGCTTGTGGTATTAAAGAAAGGAAACCAAAGTTTGTGTTTTCAGGAAACCAAAGCAAATTAACACCAGATGTGTGAGTGTTGTGACTGTACTCAGTGGTTCTCTCTAAATGAGAGCTGTAGTCCCAGTGAAGGGAGGGCACTGCGCTGAGACATTTCTCTACAGTTTGGGAGGTGTTACCCTACCTACCCCGACAAGAAAAATAGTTACAAGTCTAGATGTTTTGTGTCTGTGTGTGTCTGTGTCTTTGTTGCAGACAGTAAGAGACTAACACACTGTAATTGCGTCTTCGGTTTCCCTGTCAGTCTGTCACACTAGGTGATACACGTGTGATAAACATGCATGTCTAGTCTCAGAAGGGTATGACGATGTGTGAGTGTGTGCGTTCAGTGTGTTGTGTGTATGAGATGATGTGTTTATGACTTGAGGCTGCCCTCTCAGCCATTTAAAAGAGGAGTATGGTTAGGGCCTCCCGGGAGTCTAGCTACCTAGCGTAGCCGAGCAGATCCATCTGGCTGGCTGTGTTAGCGTTAGCCTCAGGCTAATCCTCCTCAGACTGACTGAGGGTGTGGAACACAGCGCCTGACCTCCGACCTTATTCCTCTGCTGCTAATATAATTCGGACACTTATTATGCACGTCTTAGCAGTGATTTAATACGCAGTTCCTTCCCAGAATTAAATCATTGCCATAAGCTAATTACATTATTAATTCTGTGATGATCTGTTCCCAATTACATATGAAAATGAGGGTGGAATCGATCTTTCAGCGATCTTACTGGAACACGATGACAGCGATATTGTTCTGTTTGTTTCAGGACCTGTAGGTTTATAGGCTTCAGTGAAAGACATCTCTGCTCTCCCTCTATCACTCTGCTCCCTCCTTCTTCAGACAATGTAGAGATGGTAGTGACCCCTCTCTCTCTCTCTCTCTCCCTCTCTCTCTCTCTCTCTCTCTCTCTCTCTTTCTCTCCCTCCCTCCCTCGCTCTCTCTCTCCCTCTCTCTCTCTCTCTCTTTCTCCCACGCTCTCTCTCTCTCCCCCTCGCTCTCTCTCTCTCTCCCCCTCTCTCTGTTTCTCTCTCTCTCTCTCTCTTTCTCCCACGCTCTCTCTCTCTCCCCCTCTCTCTGTCTCTCTTTCTCTGTTTCTCTCTCTCTGTTTCTCTGTTTCTCTCTCTCTCTCTCTCTCACTCCCTCTCTCCCTCTCTCTCCCTATGCTTGCTCGAGCATCGTCTTGTGTTTAGGGGATATTTTGTCAAATCCGTTTTTGTGGACAGTTTGCGCTGGTATTTGATAAATCCCCAAAAGCAGCTTATGCAAATCAACATGACAGATTGAAGATTAGATTAGATTAGATGCCTTAAACCAATTTGAAAACACGAGGTTGTGTTTTCTACAGCTGCGTGGCATTGTCAGCTCGGCCCCTGCTCTTTTCTGGAGCCGAGAAGAACAGCTGAAACACAAAGGAGAAATGGCTGTTCTCTCTGTTCTCTCTGACCTTCTGTCTATTCCATCAGTCTTGTGCGAAAACTAAAACAACATGCAAAACGTATCTGCCTCTATCATCCCCGAGGAGTTCAGGCCACTGCAAACACTCACATGTGTTACAACAACCCATAAGTCACAGCGACCGACTGACCGGGTGGGCGGGCGGGCCGTTTCAAACGCCAGCCATCAATTAAGATGCAATGCCACTGCCACCTTCGTCCTACACCGGCCACTTCTCTGTGTCCTCTTGACATTGTGAAAACCAACAAATAATCCCTCCTACACACACCTCTCCTTCTCTTTCTCCTTCCTTTTTGTCGTGGTGTGGGTGGCAGAGCAGAGAGAAAAGCCCGGAGCACTGCATTTTTGTAATTCAGTCAAATAAAGCACTCCCCCTGTCAGCTGTCAGACAGGGAGCTTACCGTCAGGGTCAGGGGGCATGCTGCTGCTTTCATGAGAGCGCTAATCGATTAGCCGTCAAGGCGCCGCCTCAAGTGGGAAGAGCGATGGAGGGCCACCTGGGTCCCATCTCAATAATTGCTTGCCTCCTTGGTGTGTGTGTGTGTGTGGCACCTCCTCCTCCATGGGGAAGGAGCAGGGGAGCAGGGAGGTGGCTCTGAGAGGGGGGGGGGCGTAATGAAAGTGAACCACCCCCACCCTGCTGCCGGAGCGGGGCTGTGTGGGTGCATGTATTGCCAGACTGTATCGATTAGCCGGTGCGGGTGAAATAATTTAGTCTGAATTTATCGTGAGACCCTGGAGAGGTTAAGCACATCGCCTTGAGCATCTCATACACTCTCTGACTCTGTGAGCTAGGCCTCATTTAGTCCCTGGTCTCTCTGTAAGCCAGCCAGCTTGGAGAGTCAAACGGAACCACTTGAACCTTGTGCTGCACTCTGTCTGCTCTGCCGTTGTTCACTTTGTTCCAACTGCACCTCCAGCACACGTACTGTAGTACTGTAGGTGAAGAAAGACATTGTTATACGACCAAACACCAATGCTTTCTATTGAATCCTTCGTGTTACACTACATGCAGTACGTACAGTACACACTACATGCAGTACGTTCAGTACAGTGAACTATGCTCTCCATATCTGCTTAGTCTCCACTCAGTCTCCTCATCTTCTTCAAGTACTGAGGATTAGTATAAGAAGATAAGCCCCCAATCCAAACAATGAGAGTTCAAAGAGCCTCATAACCCACGTGTGTCTCTGTCTGGACTCGGGGGCAGGAAACAGCTACATTTCCCCTTCTGACACAAGCCAGGACCCTCAGAGATAATATGAGGAAGTTGATGTGAACCCAACAACACACATCTCACTACCCATCTCTGCTGGGCTTTGAAACTGGTCTGGTCTGACATGGGTGAGAGGCTGGAGAGGATTTTCCCCAGCGCTGCTGCTTTGATTGTGTGTGTCCATCATTAGCTCCAGGAAGCTTGGGCTGAAGCGCCAGTGACCAGTGGACTGGGAGGGGGAGGGGAGGGAGGGAGGGGGGGGGGATGCAGTACGAGGCTGGACACCTCGTTATACGCTAGCTAGGTGTCTGCTGTTTAATGCACTCTGAACCTAGCTGGGGCCCTCCCCCTCTGTTGAGGAGGCGATTAATTTCAGTCCAATTGGGAATCGTTGCATTTTGACCCCTGACCCCTTTTCTTACATTGATGTATGCGTGATTACTAATGGCAACTGGCAAGTGGAGGAGGTATGGGTTATTAACCAACCTTCCCCTCTCTCTCCAAACCAAACACACTCCCTCTCTCTGTCTCTTTCTCTCTTCCCCTCTCTCTCTCTCTCCTGCCCTCTCTCGCTCTTTTTTCCCCCCTCTCTCTCCCTCTCTCTCTCTCTCCTTCCCCTTTCATTGTGTGGATAGTAGATGGAATGGAATTCTACTCATAACATAATTTATTGTAATTCCTGCCTCTATTTTAGGCCAGGTTATTGTAACCCCTTGTTACCCCTGCACACTGCATTCCAGGTTCATCCATTTTAATACAATGGCAGTTAAACGTTAACTGCACCGTTGTTTTCTTTGGCCCTTGATATCAGCAGGCTCTGTTTTATGACTGGGGGCTACTGATGGCTCTCGTTATTTCACATTTAGATGAGCAGACTGGGCTGGCTATGAAAAAAAAGCCATTTTGGACTAGGTATGGTCCGCAGTCTGACCTGGCCACAGCTGTCAGGTCATATTCATAATGTACTGTAGATCCATCCGTCTTGTCGATTTCTGAAGATGGTGCACCCACTTGACTAGACCTATTTGAATGTGAAAGGAAACGAGAGCTAATAGAGGCCCATTTCCCTGGTTGGTGTGTTTTCATCTTTAATTGAAATCAATAGACTTGGAACATTCTGCTCGTGGTCTTTAGGTTTCCTGTAGATTTGAGCGTATTGCCCTTTAGGAATTAAATCGTATCAAAATCCATTTCCCTTATATATGAACCTCCAGGGCAGATATGGGGGTAGGGACAGGGGCCTCAGGAAGTGACTGACCGACAATCGTCGTACACACACACACACACACACACACACACACACACACACACACACACACACAAGGCAATGGGAGTGTCGGTGGTTGAGGGAGGGCGGTTGTTCGCAGCCCGCGGGGCAGGGGTTATTAATTAAGCGCTAACAGATTGCTCAGTCAGGCACTGTAGCTTAGGCTGCTATTAGCGCAACCATTTCTGACACAGGCATCACATCGCTGATGTCACACGGTCAATTGGAGATGAGGCAGGGCCCATCCGTCAGGCCTTTACTACAGTTATCATTCACCGTTATTATCAGCGCCACTGTCGTCGCTCCGCTCTGCACCGCTCCGCTCTGCACTACGTGCCCCCTGTAGGATAACATAACAGAGACAGGAGGGAGCCCGCCTCCTCGTATGCTCAATCAACTGAAGGCTGCTCTTACACAGCCACACAGAGAGAGAGAGAGAGAGAGAGAGAGAGACAGAGAGAGAGAGACAGAGACAGAGACAGACAGAGACAGAGAGAGAGAGAGCGAGAGAGAGAGAGAGAGAGAGAGAGAGATACAGAGAGAGATGTAATACAATGGCGGTTAATTTCACTCATTGTTGTGACCCTTTGTTTATGTTGGTTTATTTGTCTAGGTTATGGAAGCCTAGTTTCACTGTGTATAAATAATCCACACGTGTTGAGCCCAGCGGAGGGAGGCCATCGCTATCCATAATGTGGCCTGTCTGTCGACTGGGACTTACTGATTTACGCTTACGGAATTGCAAATGAGCGGCTGTAAATTCCCCATCTTATTTTCCCCAGTTCTATTTGCCTTGCTGTAATTTAGGTGCCACCCAACACTGAGATGCTAATTGGCTAAATTACTATGTGAGCACACAGGATTTATGCTAACCTAATGAGCACTGGGGTATCAGGCTGGTTCGCTCGCTCCCCAAATGCGGCACAACAACAGAAAAATAACTAGAATGGAGGAGAGGAGCGAGGGAGCATGATTGGGAGGTACCCAGCTAGCGACAGAGCTGGGCTGGGTGATTTATGGCCTGACGTCCCGGCGCAGGGTTACAAATGCTGGATCTCCTCCGGAGCTAGATCATAAATTTAGCTCATGTATCGGAGTTCCCCCCGCCATCTAACCACCCCCATCCATCCCTACTAGCACATCAATGAGAGAGCAGTGAGGAGCTGTGAGCCTGGAGACTGTAGAGAGCGGGTTGATCTGATCCGGAGGTTGTTTGCCCGTGGAAAGATGTCCTCAGTTTGCCTCCCTAATGAGGCGGAGGAGAAGAGCGATGTACAAGGTTTCAGTCACAACAGCATTTTGTTTTCACACAAGCCGCTGATTTGTTTGGACGTTTTCTCCGCGAAAGCATCGCCTCCCACTGTAGGTGCTCCAGTCGGTAATTATGTAGTCAAATCAGTGTCTCCACACGAATATAGACACTCATTCTTTTTCTCTCCCTCTCCCTCTCCCTCGTTCTCTCTCCCTCCTCCGTCTCCTCGCACAGACAACCTGTAATTTTGCAGTCGAAGAAACTGTGGCGGAGAGAAGAGGAGTCCACACTGTCTAGTCAGAGCGAGAGAAAGAGACAGAGAGAGAAACAAGGAGAATTAGTTTGCGCTGGCTGACGGGGCCAGAGGCTCACGCCGCCCATGTTTAAAAATAACCAGGCCCATCTCTGAAGTGCTGTTTGTGTGTTCAGCCCGTGGTGAGTCTCTGTTCTTTGCACGGTTCAATAACAAACGTCCTATTAATACAAGTCATTGTGAAATCATGGCATAGAGAGAGGGAAAAATCCCCCTGAACAGAACAGAAACAGGGCACTCAGACAAAGAAGCTGTATGTATGCTTGTTGCAGGTGACAATAGATGGCGGGTAGAAATAGGCTTGGAGAGAGAGGGAGGGCGACAGGGTGGGACCCGGCAGCAGGTACGTTGGTGTGATATAAGGGGGTCCGCCACACACCCATCATCCCTAGCGAGCCCTGAGTAAACAGCTTGATGGGACTGTCATCACTGGATGATATATAAAAAAAAAACATACACATGTAGACGCAGAGTGACAGAGGGCTTCAGCACACACTCCTCTAACACAAACACTATCACAGGATGCAGCCTGGTAGAGGGGCCATGTGGGAGTGGATGGGTGGGTCGTTGTTGGTGTGTGTGTGTGCGTGTGTATCGAGGGGGGTCATATGATTCCCACCAGCAGGGTCAGACTGCGTGTGACCGGGCCCCTCTCTTCTCTCGCCCCCCTGCCTCTTGCCCCCTGGCCAGCTCGCCTGCCTCACAGATGAGTTTTCCACTTCGACAGGAAGCTGATTCTCCTGCCACTTCCTGTGCAAAACACAAGTCTTCCACCTTCCACCCACCATGCCATTAATAGCTTACACCCTCCTACACCCACCCACCTATTCAGTGACTTCCAGCATTACATACACTCACACTCACACACATACCCATATGTGTGGAGTAGTTATATAAGGTTTCCTGTAATGTAGAGCCAGTGGAGAAGGACAATGGGGGGGGATTAGGAGGATAAATACAAGCTTGTCTCATTGCTTTTTCCTTCTCAGTGTTTCACTCCTGTCACGACTGCCTCTGTGGGCGAGTACTGGCTGTCTGGGAGCAGGGGTCAGGGGTCAGGCCCATAGTCAGATAACACATCGTGTGTTTATACTGCCTGGACAGGGGAGAGGGGACTAGGGGGTGTGTGTCTGTGCTCAGGGGAGTGGGGTGTGAAGGATGGAGGTGTGGAGGGTGGAGGTGTGGAGGGTGGAGGTAAAGGTTGGATGGATGCCAGAAGGTGGGGCGGGCGGGTGGGTGGTGTGTGAGAGGCAGCAGCAGACAGGAGTGGGCTGCTAGTAGAGGGATGATGAATTCCCCCAGTCCGCCAGTCAGTCAGTCTGTGGATTGCTTCCTGTTCTGGAGGGCCGTTGGAGGGCCGTAGCTCGCCAGGCTGCCGCTGGCCACACATCCCAGCACAGCAGAGCACAGGGGCCAGGGCCCACAGGAAGCAGGCTCCCATCGTCCTCCCATCAGCTAATGGACAGGAATGTAGGTCCCCGGGGCCTGGGGGTGGGGGAGTGGAGAGGCGGGGGTCCCAACCTCCCAACCAAACACACTGGGCTTCTCTTAGAGCTGGGGGTGAGGGGTGTGTGGAGGAGGGGGAGGGGGGGTGGGGGGGTTGTAGAGTTTGTGTTCCAGGGCCCTCTTGAGAGACAGAATTAGAGAGGCAGAAATAAACAGAGGAATCAGAGTGTGGTTAGTTGGTGGTAGAGGGGAGAGGGGCTGTTGTGTATTACAGTGAAAGGGCCCCGGGGCGACGGCTGTATACCTCCAGTCCTGCACCAAGGCCACGGAGAGGGATCTGTCTAGACTCAGTGCTATGGAGGAATGCTGTCTTGAAACACGGACGTACATGCACCGTTTTACCTTCAGATCATACATTGGCAATTTTGTCGCTAAAACACCCATCGCAATTTCTCTACGGCGCACACAAACACACATATGAAGTGCTATCCCCTTCCGCAAAGCCAGGACAAGGAACTCGCTAGGCGCAAGGAGGGATCTGATACATCCAGGATGCAGAGTGAGAGTGATTAGGTCGTCAGTGTGTTAGCTAGCTAGCGTGTGAGCAGGAGAGAGGTGATTTACACCGGACCTGTCAATAGACCCACTAACCCAGGGGTGACAGTTCTCTGTCACTGCGACAGATTTCTGTCATATGGATGACGCATGAGGTTTGAGTTTTCAAAAAGTATACAATACATATTCAAATTTTTCCAGGGCGGAATTCATATTTTGGGTAAAAAATACGCCAGGTTTTCAATGTCTTAAACTAGATAGAAAGTATGGAGAAATGATGATGGACCTGCTGAATATGCTGTATGTTCACGTAGCTCAATCAGTTCCCCCCAAAAATCTGCTGTTTTCCCACCGATCTGAGATCGACATAAGTTCATATGCCTACCAGCCCCAGTCTCCGATTCCACCCCATCAGGACACAATCGCACCCCTGCCCCCCTGGTACGGCGCCAGCCCCCGTGGCTCTAGAGTGGGACAAGGAGAGGAAGGGGGAGAGGGGGTACTAGGAACTGCTGGTAATGACAAGAGAGAGTTCTGGACAAGCTCAGGTTAGCGTGATAGGACCTAGCTGGAGCTGTATCTTTGGGTCTGTACAGCCTGTGGAGGTAAATGCTGCACAGTGACAGCCAGGGTATATCTGACTGTACTCAGGTTGAATATCCCAGTGTGTCTCAAGCTGCTCCCTCCCTCTTCATCGTGTCAAATAGACTGGAGGACAGACAGACAGACCGACAGGGCCTCTCTCTCTCCCTATGATGGATGAAGGAATTCTGCTGGGGAGATGATGTCATAGGGACATGGATAGGGTTCAATTAGCCAGTTGGAAGAAATGAGAGGGGTATGAAGAAAACATGGCGCGTTGAAAGGAAATGTCAAAAAATTGCACAAATAAAGGGAATTGGGAAAGAATTAGGATTTCTTTTCAGTCTTCGTTCAAAGATGAGTTATTTTTCTCTGCCAACAATCCTCTCTTTGAAAAAAGAGAAAGAAAAAAACATAGAAAACAACAGGTCATTTTGCGGAGTTACTGAACGCAGGGCGTGTGGATTTCTTTTGTTTCTTTTTATAATTTGTCCCGGAAAAGCCGACAATCGGCTGGCTGTAATGAGCGTCGTTATCAATCTCCTCAATGACAATACTAGGAAAGAGTGTGCTGTGTGTCGGCCTGGACAGACGGCATTTCCTCCCAAACCACCACATTGACCTTCACTTTGCATTCCACGGTAGGTGTGTGCATGTAAGACTAGAAAAAAATTGTATGAGCGTTTAACTGTCTTTACAAAGACGTGTAGAGAGGTAGACAATGGCAGACAGACAGACAGACAGAGAGAGATACATACAGACAGACAGACAGTGACGGAGAGAGACAAAAGAGAGAGAGAGCTACGACGGTCAGGTTACATAAACCACTGGGGACAGTCAGAAGAACGCTGTGCTGTGCTGTGTGTCTGTTGTGTTCTGGGTCATGTTTTCTGGGTCATGTGTTCTGGGTCATGGATGGATGCTGCTGAGTAGGCCTTTCATTTCCACAGTTAAGGAGAGAAGAGTTAAACATAACTTCACTCACTTTCACCAGCCTGTCAACTCCCAAATCAACTGTTTACTGTGTGTGTGACAGTGCGGTGGTGGTGCGGTGGTGGTGGTGGTGGAGGGCTCCGCCATGATCCCCTGGCTGAGGTTTATTTATGTAGTGGGAAGATGTTGCTCCAGAAGCCACGGGACGGGACCCACCACAAACAGAGGTACACAGACAGGCTCCCACCCTCAGGCCCAGAGTCCATCAGCCTGCTACACGACAGCCATCCAAGGGACCAGGGTCTCCCCAGGGCCCTTAACATACAGGCCCTCTCAACAGCCTCTGACTGACTGGTGTATGCACACACGCACTAATGCACGCACACACAGTCTTGTTTTACGAACCTTGTGGGGACACACAATTGATTCCCATTCAAAATCCTGTTTTCCCTAACCACTAACCCTAACCTTAATCCCAGAACCTAACTTGAACCCTAAACCTAACCCTAACTCCAAAACCCTAACCCTTTAAACCTTAACCCTAATTCTAACCCTAACCCTTAACCTTCTTAAAATAGCCTTTTTCCTTGTGGGGACTTGCAAAATGTCCCCAGTTGGTCAACTTTTTGTTTGTTTACTTCTCTTGTGGGGACTTCTGGTCCACACATGTACACACACACACACACACACACACACACACACACACACACACACACACACACACACACACACACACACACACACACACACACACACACACACACACACACACACACACACACACACACACACACACACACACACACACACACTCACTCACTGTTCACTGCTACTCCCCATGGCTCTTTCAGCATCTCTGGCTACAGCCTGTGTGTTGTTGTTTCAATCCCAGTAGACACCACCAACAGTCATGGTCGCGGTCGAACTGTGGTCGGGGAATGTCGTTGTTGTGTTGGCTTTTCACGATGAATCATTTACTTCGAAAAATCGATTATACAAATATGCAGAAATGTAATTATTTGCAAAAGTGTGTATTTGAAGAAAACGTTGGGGGAAAATGGGTAGAGTCAGGGTGAGATGAAGAAAAATATATTTCTGCTTATCGCTGTGTTTTTCTGCTGGCTGCTGTTTGTTTGAAGAGGAGAAACACACACACACGCACGCACGCCTCGGACTGGAATGAGTCGGTATGGTTTGTTAGCTGAATTCTCTCTCTCTATCTCGCTCCGTCTCCCCACCACTATCAGCCCCTTTCTTTCTCCATTCCTCTCTCTCCGATGTATAACCTCCTGAGCACGGCTCTCGTCGACTGTGTAGTCAATAAATTCAAACAGTTTTAAAACCCACTTTACCGCATGCGGCTTTTACGATTTCACTAAACCTTAGAGGAGATGAAAAACATATCTTGGAAGTCTTAAGGAT
>NC_056437.1:55335743-55343243 GCF_018296145.1 Oncorhynchus tshawytscha | reverse complement strand
TTTATTTTCTCCTCTCTTCTCTTTAAATTGGTGTACTGTACTCTGCAATGCCCAGTGCAGTGGCTCACTGATAAACTGGTTATAGCTAACACACTGGTAATAAGAGATCTAACACACTCAGACTATGTGTGTTGCTCTGTGTGTTGCTGTTGGTGTCAGTGGCCCATGCTGGTCCTCAGTCTGACAGGTGTGTATTGATCTCGGCCCCGGGTGTCAGTAGAGTGTGGCCCCCTGGCCCTCAGGCTGGCCTGTACAGAGAGAGGGCCACTCCAGAGCTGCTCCTAACCCTGCTGCCTGCCAGCCTCGGCCAAACGGGAGGGCCCGCTGAAGGAAAATCAATCCCGCCACACACACAGGAGGCAGGATGCAGGAGACAGCCAGCAACAACCTCCAACTCTCCCTGCTGCTCCGTCTCTTTCTCCTCCTTCTCTCTTTCTACCCCCTCTTTCTTTCTCTTTCTCTTTCTCTTTCTCTCTCTCTCTCTCTCTCTCTCTCTCTCTCTCTCTCTCCCTCTCTCTCTCTCTGACACACACACACACACACCACACACACATGCATGTGTGCACAATATTTTTCTCTCTCCCTCTCTCACTGTCCCTCTCTTTTTTCCTCCATCTCATTTTCTCTCTCCCCTCTCTCTCTCTCTCTCTCTCTCTCCTCTCTCTCTCTCTCTCTCTCTCTCTCTCTCTCTCTCTCTCTCTCTCTCCCTCTCTCTAATGCCCCAAACACTTACACACAAATACTATCTTTCTCTCTGTGCTTCCTCTCCCTCTTCCCCCCTATCCACCGATCTCCAGGGAGAGAGTAGTTGCAGCTGCTCACCATGATTGCTCAAACCTGGACACTTTTAATATGTGGGAATTAAAAACAACAGAAACCGTTGCGGTCCCTGAAGTACGCCATCAGGTGATGGCAGTGGAGGAAACAAGAACAGTGATGTATGTGAGGCTGTCGCCCTCTAATCCTTCCATTTTGTTTTGTTGTTGTTTGGTGTGTTTTTGTCTGGAGCTAAATGAGGCCTCCCATTGGTTGAGTGTGCGGATCCCTCTGTAATTCCCCTAGCCTCAGGTGACAAGTGTCGCCATGGTGACTCCCAGCCCTGACAGAGAAAAAAAACCAATTAGTGGAAAAGCTGTTGATTGGTTTGAGGCGGTAATTAACACAGGTGATGTTAATTAGTTCCCAAGAAACCAGTTATGGATCTGCTGGATGTGTGAGAGAGTGAGTCTGTGTGTGTGTGTGTGTGTGTGTGTGTGTGTGTGTGTGTGTGTGTGTGTGTGTGTGTGTGTGTGTGTGTGTGTGTGTGTGTGTGTGTGTGTGTGTGCGTGCGTGCGTGCATGTGTGTGGGCGTGTGTGTGCGCGTGTATGTGTGTGTTAGTATGAGTATATGTGTGGGAGAGAGTTCTGTAAAAAAATGACAATAATTACTGGCTGATACTTTATTGCTTGTGAAAGTTGTGGAAGATTTTAATATGCATGAGTTGGTCCCTTGTGAGCGGTGCAAGAGTTTGGAGCAGAAATAATTGAGTGTGTCTGATTAGGGAAAGGAGGACAACCTGAGAGAGGTGTTGCTCCTGTCATTATGCTACAGGCGGAGAGAAAAAGAGAGGAGAGGAGAAGAGAGGAGAAGAGAGAAAAAGAGAGGAGAAGAGAGAAAAAGAGAGAAAAAGAGAGGAGACGAGAGAAAAAGAGAGAAAAAGAGAAGAGACGAGAGAAAAAGAGAGGAGAAGAGAGAAAAAGAGAGGAGAAGAGAGAAAAAGAGAGGATAGGAGAAGAGAGGAGAAGAGAGAAAAAGAGAGGAGAAGAGAGGAGACGAGAGGAGAAGAGAGGAGAAGAGAGACGAGAGGAGAAGAGAGGAGAAGAGAGAAAAAGAGAGGAGAAGAGAGGAGAAGAGAGAAAAAGAGAGGAGAAGAGAGGAGAAGAGAGAAAAGAGAGGAGAAGAGAGGAGACGAGAGGAGAAGAGAGGAGAAGAGAGGAGACGAGAGAAGAGAGAAGAAGAGAGAAAAGTTTGTAATTATTTATTTTCCTCCCCTCCCTCCCTCCCTCCCTCCCTCCCTCCCTCCCTCCCTCCCTCCCTCCCTCCCTCCCTCCCTCCCTCCCTCCCTCCCTCCCTCCCTCCCTCCCTCCCTCCCTCCCTCCCTCTTACTATGCAGTCATCAGCCGGCCAGCCTAACCTTTGTGTCCGTGTCTTTTGAGCGGTGATTTGGCGTACTCTCCCGTGTCACATCCATCTCATACACTGAGAGCCTGCCTCTCCGTCTCTGACAGCAACACACACACACAAACACACACTTGCACACCCACACACACGTACACACATACACACACCCCCTCGAACACACGCATGCACGCACACACACATGCACACTCACTCTCTCCGATCCTTCTCCCTCCCTTTCATATGGCCCCCTCTGAACTCCCATCATTCGTTTTTACGAGGTAGCAGTGTGTGGGTCCAGGGGTGGGATTGGCCACCGCTGGTGGTGGAGGGCATAAAGCTGTCAGAGAGGAGGGGGTGTGGTGAGGGTACTGTGACTGATGGCTGGTGAACTGATGGTGGGTCTTGTGTGTGTGTGTGTGTGTGTGAGAGAGAGAGAGAGAGAGAGAGAGAGAGAGAGAGAGAGAGAGAGAGAGAGAGAGAGAGAGAGAGAGAGAGAGAGAGAGAGAGAGAGAGAGAGAGAGAGAGAGAGAAGAGAGAGAGAGAGAGAGAGAGAGAGAGAGAGAGCTGCTGCCCACATCCCTCTGCCTGCTGCCCAGTCATGACTCCAACCTTATGGTTAGTAGACAAAGTCACAGCCCTACGCTTTGCATGAGGAGGATGTGGGAGTGTGGTGTACTACTACTACTATACTGATGGAGTGTGGTGTACTACTACTACTATACTGATGGAGTGTGGTGTACTACTACTATACTGATGGAGTGTGGTGTACTACTACTATACTGATGGAGTGTGGTGTACTACTACTATACTGATGGAGTGTGGTGTACTACTACTATACTCCTGATGGAGTGTGGTGTACTAGTACTATACTCCTGATGGAGTGTGGTGTACTACTACTATACTGAAGGAGTGTGGTGTACTACTACTATACTCCTGATGGAGTGTGGTGTACTACTACTATACTGATGGAGTGTGGTGTACTACTACGATACTGATGGCGTGTGGTGTACTACTACTCTACTGATGGAGTGTGGTGTACTACTACTCTACTGATGGAGTGTGGTGTACTACTACTCTACTGATGGAGTGTGGTGTATTACTACTATACTGATGGAGTGTGGTGTACTACTACGATACTGATGGAGTGTGGTGTACTACTACTCTACTGATGGAGTGTGGTGTATTACTACTATACTGATGGAGTGTGGTGTACTACTACTCTACTGATGGAGTGTGGTGTATTACTACTATACTGATGGAGTGTGGTGTACTACTACGATACTGATGGAGTGTGGTGTACTACTACTCTACTGATGGAGTGTGGTGTACTACTACTATACTCCTGATGGAGTGTGGTGTACTACTACGATACTGATGGAGTGTGGTGTACTACTACTCTACTGATGGAGTGTGGTGTACTACTACTATACTCCTGATGGAGTGTGGTGTACTACTACTATACTGATGGAGTGTGGTGTACTACTACTATACTCCTGATGGAGTGTGGTGTACTACTACTCTACTGATGGAGTGTGGTGTACTACTACTATACTGATGGAGTGTGGTGTATTACTACTATACTGATGGAGTGTGGTGTATTACTACTATACTCCTGATGGAGTGTGGTGTACTACTAGTACTATACTGATGGAGTGTGGTGTACTACTACTATACTGATGGAGTGTGGTGTACTACTACTATACTGATGGAGTGTGGTGTATTACTACTATCCTGATGGAGTGTGGTGTATTACTACTATACTCCTGATGGAGTGTGGTGTACTACTAGTACTATACTGATGGAGTGTGGTGTACTACTACTATACTCCTGATGGAGTGTGGTGTATTACTACTATACTCCTGATGGGGTGTGGTGTAGTACTACTATACTCCTGATGGGGTGTGGTGTATTACTACTATACTCCTGATGGAGTGTGGTGTACTACTACTACTCTACTGATGGAGTGTGGTGTACTACTACAACTCTACTGATGGGGTGTGGCGTACTACTACTACTATACTGATGGAGTGTGGTGTACTATTACAACTCTACTGATGGGGTGTGGCGTACTACTACTACTATACTGATGGAGTGTGGTGTACTACTACTACTATACTGATGGAGTGTGGTGTACTACTACTACTCTACTGATGGAGTGTGGTGTACTACTACTACTATACTGATGGAGTGTGGTGTACTACTACTACTATACTGATGGAGTGTGGTGTACTACTACTACTCTACTGATTGGGTGTGGCGTACTACTACTACTATACTGATGGAGTGTGGTGTACTATTACAACTCTACTGATGGGGTGTGGCGTACTACTACTACTATACTGATGGAGTGTGGTGTACTACTACTACTCTACTGATGGAGTGTGGTGTACTACTACTACTATACTGATGGAGTGTGGTGTACTACTACTATACTGATGGAGTGTGGTTTATTACTACTATACTGATGGAGTGTGGTGTATTACTACTATACTGATGGAGTGTGGTGTACTACTACTATACTAATGGAGTGTGGTGTACTACTACTATACTGATGGAGTGTGGTGTACTACTACTATACTGATGGAGTGTGGTGTACTACTACTATACTGATGGAGTGTGGTGTACTACTACTATACTGATGGAGTGTGGTGTACTACTACTATACTGATGGAGTGTGGTGTACTACTACTACTATACTGATGGAGTGTGGTGTACTACTACTATACTGATGGAGTGTGGTGTACTACTACTATACTGATGGAGTGTGGTGTACTACTACTATACTGATGGAGTGTGGTGTACTACTACTATACTGATGGAGTGTGGTGTACTACTACTATACTGATGGAGTGTGGTGTACTACTACTATACTGATGGAGTGTGGTGTACTACTACTATACTGATGGAGTGTGGTGTACTACTACTATACTGATGGAGTGTGGTGTACTACTACTATACTGATGGAGTGTGGTGTACTACTACTATACTGATGGAGTGTGGTGTACTACTACTATACTGATGGAGTGTGGTGTACTACTACTATACTGATGGAGTGTGGTGTACTACTACTACATGCAAGATCATCTATTTTTTTGTGCTGCTCGAGATCTGTTTTGGAGTGTGTGATATTTCCAAAATAGTCTCCAACTTTCCATGAAATCATAAAATCCGTGCCAAACAACTGACACTTTTCTTTTGTCAGAGGAATTGTGAAATGTCAGAGTGTTTCTGCCAACTAGCCTAGTTCTGAAGCCTCTCCAGTGTGTTCATTACACCCACGGCTCAGACTACGTGGACTTATTTTGTTGTGAGTAGACTTATTTTGTTTGGTTAATCACCTGGCGGTTGTTGGGTAAATGCGTGACAGTTGTCACGGTTCTATCCGCGTACGTACGTGTGGAGGGCCACGCGCCAGACAGCTCGCTAGCATGACGGCTTGTAGGCTTGTAGATTTAATGGCTTTGCTATTGTTGGAGCAGAGAGTGACGGTTCCATCACAAAGCCTCCATCCCAGCCTCCTGTGGCGTCTCCCTAGCTCTCTCTGGTGAGGTGCCGCGTCTTTGATCATTTCAGCTCGGCTAATTAAAAGGAATGATGCACTCTTGAAGGCAGTATTTTTAAAGACTGAAGTATGACAGTGTCTCTCTTTCCTCTCTTCTGCTCTCCTCTGAAAGAGTTTTATTGGAAAAGAAAAGAAGCTTGTCATTTACAAAGAGTTCCAAAGAGTAACCTGGAACGTTGTTAGATAATGCGAGTGGAAAATGCACAGACAAGAAGAAATCTGCTCCAATTTAAAAAATAAAAAAAATGTAAAGGTAGGAAGTAAAGTAAGATGTTGTTTCTCGACCAACCCAGTGTTAGGTTCTGGTCGGCCCTGATGCTTCTAGACCGGTACTGTCTTAGGTTCTGGTTGGCCTTTGTACGGGGATGTGATGCTGTGTTTTCCTGGGGCTATTGTCTCCCAGAGTGAAGAAGGGAGAGGAACGATGGCAACAGTGGTATCATGGGAGTTGGAGGCGGTAGGTGCGGTAATGATGCCGGTGGCGGAGTGAGAAAGTGAGAGACCAAACCAATGCCCCACAGGTAAACATCCCTTGTCAACAACATTCAGAGAAAAACAACAATAACAACCCATCAGCTGCTCGGCGTGGAAACTAATCACTCTCCAAACAGCAATCAGGGAAATGGCAGCTGATGGCGGCACTCAATTACCTCAGTGCTGACTTCCTGCTCCTCTCTGAACCTGCTAATCTGGCCGGCCCTGCTAACAACTTTAAAGACTACAGCCCTGCTGAGCGTCCCAAACTGGCACCCTAATCCCTTTATAGTGCACTACTTTTGACTAGGGCCCACAGGGCTCCGGTCAATCGTAGTGCACTATGTAAGAAACGGGTTTGCCATTTGGGACGCAGACCCTGAGCTAAGGGCCAGCTCTGACTGCGCTACAGCTGCACTGTGCAGCGGGGCTCGTTTCTAGCGGCTGTCGCATGTGATGTGCGTCGTCCGTTCAAAGCATTCGAAGAGTGAACGTTATGCAAACCGTTGGGCCAGATCACGTGCTCGTCGACAAGATGTGTTCCATGCATCTGTCTCCTCGGCTCACTCATCTTTCTCTAACCAGTTCATTTATTTATGAGGCAGCAAACAGAAACATAGTATGTTGGTGGCAGGAGGCCTGGCGTCCCTGTTTGATGCTGACAGAGAGGGAGGGGGAGGCACAGGCAGGCACTGTGTGTGTGTGTGTGTCTATATGTGTGTGTGTGTATGTGTGTGCGTGTATGTGTGTGTGTGTGTGTGTGTATGTGTGTGTGTGTGTGTGTGTGTGTGTGTGTGTGTGTGTGTGTGTGTGTGTGTGTGTGTGTATGTGTATAAGTGTGTATAAGTGTGTCAGGGAGCTGTCTGTGCCTCTGCGAGCGGCAGGAGAGGTAACAGTGTTCACCCTCTCAGCGTTCAGTCACTGATACCTGTCACAGGGCTCTGGTGGCATCACAGAGAGTTGAAACAAAGTGTTTTTTAGCTCCCCTTAAACATGCCGTCTGTCTGTCTGTCTGTCTGTCGGAAGAGAGGGGAGGAGAGAGGAGGCAGTTTTATTAAGATGGGCCTGCCTGTCTGTTGCTTATCATTCCTCACACACAGAACGAGAAGGAGGGGGAGGAATGAGGAATAAAGTGTGAAGACACCCCTGTTTTCACAGTAGAACGGAGTCAGACATACAAGTTATTTTTACTCCTATTAGGAAACTGTCACCAAACAGAACTGATGTGCCTGCTGCAGGGGGCAAACAGGCAAGCTGTTACATAACATAACTAGGCTAGTTTGGTTTCTGGTAGTGTGTGTGT